>NC_056732.1:1111148907-1111166407 GCF_019279795.1 Protopterus annectens
CTGCCATAATGAGGCACACGCACAAACCAGGATCATCATAGAGCATGTGTTTGGGATGCTCAAGTCACGGTTCCGCTGCCTTGACATATCCGGTGGAGCCTTGCAGTACTCTCCAGCCACATGTGCACACATGTTCATAGTATGTGCCATACTACACAATATGATCCTGTGGAAACAGCTGCAGCAGGAACAGCATGGGGAAGGGCCACACAGCCCCCCACCATTGCCAAGGTCACCACAGGTACAGAGGGACTCAGAGGAGGAACCTCCTGAGCCTGCCCCTGTAGGCAGACAGAGACATGCCCAGTATGCCCATGCCTTGGCAAAGAGGCAATGCATAGCATACACACTGACACTGTAGGGACTCAGGGACTGATACCTCTCTTTGACTTGCACACACAGTAAAAGGGATGCCAAACATGTCACTGCCTGTGCCATATCATGTATAGGCAGTGCACTGCATGCATCTGACATAGTCAGCTCTCAAGCACCATCCTCACAACTGCCTCAGGTACAAGGTAATTCAGTTGTCTTAACAATGAATGAATGAATTAGTATGGTCTGATAGTATATTTATGGTATTGATGCAAGCATGCAAGGGAATTGGGTGGGTCAATGGGATAGCAGCAGACAATTGACAGCTATGTGGGACAGCAGGAAATCCATGACAAATACTGGTGTCACCATATTAGGCAGTAGTACAACTCCCACCGCAGTACATTGGGGTGGGGGGCCAACTAACTGGGTGGCCATAGGTCACACACATGGATGTCAATGAGGGTTCCCATACCCACCCCCAGTCTCATCCAGCAGGACAGGTGTAGATGACCATAAAGAAAGGTCTGGCAAAGGCCCACAAATGCCGGCAATGATGAACACCCCCCCTACAGACCTACACAGACATAGTACAACAGGTCTGGCAGTTGCAGTATAGTTCTGAAGGGTAAGAAGTCTGAAACTGAAATGTATGCCATTACAATCTAACCTGGGTTCTCTACTGATATGTCTCCATTCTGCAAGACAGGCCACAATACAATACTAAATGGAAGCAAACAGTGAGTGAAATACCAGCACAGTCAGTGCAAATGTGTAAAGTCGTCAGGTGTGCTCCCCCCACATAGAAATGCAGTAACATTTAAGTTTGTCGGGTAATATCAGTGGAGCACACATTGCCAGGCCTGTCCCAATCAACATGATAATTTGCTGCATGTCCACAATATGCAGGGATCAATGTGCTAAGTATGTGTGTGGTTAATATTGTCAGGCAGTGGTCAGTATGTGCCCCTGTATGTTATGTCTCAGTGGCCTAGGCACAGTACTGTGGTTGACAGGGCCATGTTCCAAGAACTGCAGTGTCAACTAATCTGCTTGTCAGCTACATGTACATTATCAGTTGTACACACTGTCCAGATGTCAATATCAGTCACTGGTGGAAAGCTGGACAGGTCATGAACAGGGGGCCATACATAGAAACAGTACACAGGTGGAAGTAACCCTACACAGTGCCTATCATAACTCTCAACTGCACACAACTTTGGAATAATGTATAGAGGTTAGCATCACATTTGTTGTCCCTTTACCATGAAATACTGGTTGTCTGGCCAATCAGTGGCAGACCACAAAAGCCGCAGTTACAAAATAATGACAGAGTGCTGATGTCCACACACAAGGCGAGATAAGGAGAAGGTACAATTATACCTGTGAACCAGGTGCCATAATCTTCCATATCACACATGCACTCAGGTCACCCCCCCCCCCAACAGCCACAGGTATCACACAGGTCTGATCCTTGCTGTTGGGAGTGATTTCAGAATGACCCCATTGAGTATGGGAAGACTTTTGTAACAACTTTTTACTTGTCATACATTTCAAATATGCTGTAGTTATATAATGCTCACTGCAACAGGTGTAACAAATCCTACTTAAACGACCAACACCAAGCAGTTCTCTGGAAATCCACCCTATCTTCACAGCTTCCTGTTACCATTGGTGTTCCCCAAGGGTCTATATTAGGTCCCCTTCTGTTTTCTTTGTTTATCAATGACCTACACCAAATAGTTCCACAAGCTACATGCATTCAATATGCAGATGATTCCACACTCATTTGCTCAGCCACAACAGTACCTAATCTTCACTCCCTTACACAACACATATTTAACTCCGTTGAAGAATGGTTTTCCCAACGCTGTCTCCTACTTAACCCCAAAAAAACCAAACTCCTCCTCTTTACACCCTCCAGTAAATCTCCTCCTATAGACTTTACAATAACATCTAAAAATGGCACACCTATATCTCAAGACCTCACGACTAAACTATTAGGAATTACCATAGATAACAACCTTAACTTTGACACACATATAAACAACACCTTGAAAAATACTAACAAAAATAGGCTCTCTACCGAATCAAACCTTTCCTCACTCCAGACTCTAGAATTACTATTGCTCAAACCCACCTTATCTCTCCCTCCTCTATGCCTGCCCCATATTTACAAACCTATCAAAAAAAAAATCTTCTGAAATTAGAGAACTCTTTCCACAATATAGCAAGATTTGCTACAGGCAACCCATTCAAAACCCACCATTGTATCAATCTAAAACTACTAGGCTGGCTTGAATTTCAGCACCAGCTTAAAATCAATCAATTAACCATTGCCCATCAAATTCTGCATCAACCTGACAAAACACCTATACTATCTACCCTTATCCACCCCTACCATAACCTAAAATCCCTAAGATCTGCACACAAACTACTTGTAAATATTGATAAATCAAACAACAAAGCTGGTGACTCCCTCTTTTCCAGCACTGTTGGAAAACATTGGAACCTGCTCCCCTCTGAACTTACCACTATTCCTCTAAATCTCTCTTCAAAAGAAAATTAAACTCCACCTCAAATCTCAATGGATGTGCCCTGCACTAATCCTGACTAATCACTCTATGCCATCAGACAAATCCCTTCATCATGAAACCCTACCCCCTCATATCTTACTCACTCTCCCTTTTTCAACCTCCCCGTCAAAAAAAAAAAATATATATATTTTTAAAATGTAAATTTTTTTTATGATGTTAACTGTATAACCTTGCTTGTAATTTTTTGGCTCAATTTGTGTGTACTCTGCATATTGTTACCCTTACTTTCTTGTAATATCGCAAATGTACTTCTTAAACTCTGGAGCTTAACTGCTCGGGCCTCTACTGAAAATGGACATGTATCCAGCTAGACTAGCCCGGTCAACAAATGTAAAATAAAATAAAATAAATAAAATAAATAAAATAATAGTCTGCTGCCTAGCTGTGCCTGTGTGTTCTGCCATGTTCAGAGGAATGTATCACTTTTTCACCCTAATTACACATTTGTATTAACTTTTTTCTAAGTACATTTATTAACTGTAGCAGTGTTTTAAAGCTAAAATTTGTGTAGCATTGCATTTGTACTACTGTGCTAGAGTGAATGCAGATGTGGTAGTCTTAACAGTTTGTGTTTATATTGTTTGAGTTTCTCTTTCTGTCCTCTCTAAAATACCTCCATCTATCTTTTGTGCACTAAACCTCATATTTGGTAACAATTTTTATTATTTTTTTCTCTCCTCAGCTATCGGTCAAGTTTGTCTTTTTCATCTTCATACTTGTCGCCTCACAGTTAGACATTGCCCATTCGATTCTCAGTTAGACCGTCTTCTGTGTGGTGACATGCATGAACGGGCGTTCCTTCGTTGAAGGTTGTGCGTTAGGCCCGGCAAGCCAGCACGTAAAAACTCTACTGCCAATCATTAGCGGACCGGAGTTCTGCTGTGGCGACCCCTAACCAGGAAAAGCCAAAAGACACAAACAAACTGACAGCATACTGTTAAAAGTCCTGCATGCTGCATTAAATGGTTGCAACAAAACTCACTCATCACACAGCTCTGTTCTCTTACCTTGCAGTATCTCCTTATCTGCAAAGTATTTCGGCTTTGTTTTTACATTTTACAATATACTTATTTAAGGCATTATCTACTGTACTCTCTAGCAAGTTGGTATGCTGTAAAGTAGTTTGGCAGCAAGGACCCCCCCATTTCTCCCATTTCTTAATAGACTGCCTGTTAGTTTCAATTAACTTATGTCTATTACATGCTGGACTCTAGCCTGTGTTAAGATATTTGTTACCCAGCCTGTTTTAAGTTATTTCTTACCTAATAGTACTACACAACAAAACCTCTTATCTTACTATGAAAAGTACATAGCCTTATTCTGTTAGAGTTTTTAGTGATTGTACTTGACTCTTGGCTTGGCTCTAGCCACACCTATATAGAGTGCTGTAAACTCTCATAACCCCCATCCCACCAATTAGACCTCTGCAGGAGGTGATATTACCTGTACTTCATTCACAAAGCACACTTTTCTGCTTCAGCTGGCTAATTGGTTTCAGCCAGCCACCTTCTTCTTAGCTCTTTCCACTCCGTTCACCCTACAGGCTCACTCTGCTCCACTACCCTGCCCCCAATTCTCACCCACCCCCAGTACTCCTACCTTTATTGTAACCCTAAACCCCTCCCTTTCTCTATCAACCAATCACCTCCTCCACAGCCCCACCCTCCTTTTCCTCCACCTGCATATCTCAGTCACTCCTGCACTCCCACCTAACTCCCTATTTCATCTCCCACTACTATATCTTTACACTTATCCACCATGCCTGGACTCCTACCTCAAACCATTCTCACCCCAACTATCTGCATTTTAGTCTTGCTCCCTTTATATCTCACTACCTTTTACTCCCACAACCTACTCCACCCACCCTTCCTATCTTATCCCCCCACTCCCAACCTCCTTTCTTTTCACTCAAAAACACATTCCACAACATATCCACTTCACTAGTTCAACCCAACACACTCCACTACTTCAAAATAAAATTATTTCCCCCCTCAACTAAATACTGCACTCCTAAGCTAATACTTTACTTCCCACAACTACTAAACACCAAATCAAAAATACTACTACCCTTCCTCAACTACCTCTGCTTAGCTGGAGACATACATCCAAATCATGGACCAAACACTACCTGTACTGCTAATCTCCCCACCTCAAACTATAAAGCTAACCATAAATACCTCAAATTCTTCACCATTAATGCACAAAGTTTAAAAAATAAAGTAACCCAATTCCATGCCTGATTGAACTACAAACAACCGGACATTGTAGCCATTTCAGAAACATGGCTAAAACCTCACATTAGTGACTTTGAAATCCTTCCTCCTGGATTCCAATCCCTCAGACACAACTGCCCAAACAGAAAAGGTGGTGGGGTAGCCTTAATCTACTCTAACCTACTATCCATAACTCCATACCCTAATCCTATCCCCACATTCAATAATGCAGAACTAGTAACAGCCATGCTAAAAGTAAATAACCACAAAAGCATTTGTATCATTGCTCTCTATATCCCCCCTGGTAACAACACCACTACTCTGGAGGACATACTCCTCTGGACCTCGACCAATATTAAGCAGGAGACCTATGTACTTTGAGATGTAAACCGATTGGAATAAAATCAATAACCCCAATTCCACTATATCCATCAATCTATTTAACTATGCACAGATTACTAACTCCATCACCAGGCCCAATAAAACAAACCCCCAGGTACCACACTAGACTGGATCCTAGCTTCCCATCCCAATTAAATCTTAAACTCTGGCATCACACCCGACCCTATAGGAGACCACTTGCCAGCATTTATCTACCAAGCTACCCACTCCTCCCCTCACCTACACCAAGTTATCCACACACATAACCTCACAAACTTTGACCCATCTACCTTCTCTAACTCCCTGAAACAAACAAATTGAAACCCACTAAAAACCCTTCCACTAGATAATGCCGTAGAATTTTTCAACTCCTCCTTCTTAAACATCCTCAACTCCCTAGCGCCACCAAAAACAAAAAGAGTAAAACCCAAATCCGCCCCTTGGCTAACCAAAGATACCAAAAAACTTATGCTACAAACAGACAAATCCTGGAAAATATACAATCAAAACAAGCAGCCTGAAACTTTTCTTAAATATAAACAACTCCGCAACCTTGCTAAAAAACAAATCATCAGAGCCAAAAAGTCCTACTATACTAAACTCCAATCTAACCAATCTAAAAGCCCAAAACAATTCTGGAGCTCTATTAATTGTCTTCTCAACCCAGGTACCAAAAAGCAACCCCTGCCCTGACACCAGCAAATCTGACCCTGAAATAGCCTCTCTGTTCAACTCCTTCTTCACTAACTCCATAGCTGAACTGACTAAAACCTTTCCTAACAATAACCCCTCCCCTCAATCCACCCTTTCATCACCACCACCTACAACACCCTCCACCCCCAGCCCTCCACCTATATTCAACCTTAAACCCATCTCAACATCCTATATAAAAAAAATACTCTCCAGATTAAAACCTTGCTCCAGTTCCCCTGACAATATCCCATCCTCCTTCTTAAAAATAGCCGTAGATGGTATCGCTCTTCCCATTAGCATCCTGATCAATAGATCCATGCTAGAATCTTATGTTCCCAAACTATGGTGCACTGCCTTTATTCTACCTCTCCATAAAGCAGGCAAAAACAATAACATCTCCAACTTCCACCCCATAGCCACTCTCTCCCCAATTTCCAAACTACTAGAAAAATGCATTCACATTCAGCTCATGCCATTCTTAGCCAATAACCAACTAATCACTCCAACCCAGCACGGCTTCCATCCAGGCAATAGTACAACCACTGCACTTCTCTCCTTCCTAGACACAATAAATATTGCCCGGGACTCTGGAAAAATAGTTTCTACTGTTCTTCTAGATTTGTCCAAGGCATTCGATACCATCTCCCACACCCATCTCCTAAACCATCTCTCCAACCTTAATCTCTCCCAGAATACCTTATCCTGGTTCTCTAGTTACCTATCCAATAGCTCTCAAGTTGTAAAATGGGAGACAGGCACCTCAACCTTCCTTCCCACCCCCGCTGGGGTTCCCCAGGGATCCACACTCAGTCCAATGCTGTTTAACATCTTTATTAACAATTTCCACAAAGCCATACCCAATACCAACATTGTACAATATGCAGATGATTCCACATTAATCTGCAGTGCCACCAACCTCCCAGAGCTTCAGACACTGACCCAAACTGCTTTCTCCACCACTGAAAATTGGATGCTTCAGAATCACCTCTCACTAAATGTCAGTAAATCCAAAATACTATTATTCTCTCCCTCAAAAGCTTCCCCTCTTGATAAAAACTTATTCCAAATCATTAGCCAAAACAACTCCACTACAGAGGTTGTTCCCTTTGCCAAACTACTTGGGGTCACTATTGATGAACACCTGAAATTTGACACTCACATCCAGCAAAACATTAAGAAAACCCATATAAAACTTGGTATGCTATACAGGAACATCCAATTTCTCTCTCCTTCCAACAGACAAATGCTTGCCACTACCTATCTACTCCCCTCACTAATGTATGGCGCTCCTCTATTAACTAACTTATCTGCCACGCTCACTTCAAAATTAGAAGTCTGTTATAATAATATTTCTAAATTTGTCACCAAAGCCAAATACTCCTCCCATCACTGTATTGCCCTTACTTTTTTACACTGGCTTGAACACTCCAACCATCTATACTATCTTCAGATTACCACAGCCCACAAACTAATCTTTCAACTCTCTTAGTGCCCTGCTCTATGCAACATCCTTCTCCCCTACACCCCACAGAGAACTCTAAGATCTACTCACCAAAACCTAATCTGTGTCCGAAAACCCAATCGCCCTGCTGATCAACTCCTGCTATCCTTTTCCTTAGCAAAAAATTGAATTCTTTTCCTTCCTCTCTAAGGACCTGTGCAAACTTTGAAAACTTTAAATCTCAGTTACATTCCTACCTTTACTCTAACAGAAAATGCAACTGCATTCTCCCCACCTAGTCCTATAATTTTCTCTTCACCTCTAAACTCCTCTCCAGCTATGACTACTAGCCTTTCTAGCTAAGATCTATAGGCTACCACACATATGTGCATATTGTAAATATCAAATTTGTACCATGTACCTAAGAATTTACACCTGCTTTCTAACATGAAATGTAACTGTAAATTGTTCATTAATAATATTGTGTCTGTATCTAATGGTAACATGCACCTAAGAAATTACACCTGCTCTCTAGCATGAAACTTAATTGTAAATTGTTCTTCTTTTCTATATTGTATCTGTATCTAAACTTTGTAACATGGAGTTTTCTCCCCATGCCACCACTGAAAATGGGCTCCCTGAGCCCAGTGGACAGCCCCGGTCATCAAACTGGAAATAAATAAATAAATAATAAAGGCACACATCATGTAGCATGCTGAATCAGTGTCCCACACAGGTGTGTCCCTAGCTGTAAGGAGCACCCTAACAACACCCAGACTGATGGATCAATACAAACAGGAAGGATTGCCAATAACACCTGACCCACTTACCACTGTCACCCCAGAGGGATCCACTGGCTTGCAGCCTGGGAACATATGAGTGACAGAATGCACTGCCCTGCTACAGATGGCCTGCATCAGTCTCACATGGCCTACTAACCTCTGGCAAAGGCCCATGCCTCACCCATAGTGCCATTGTAGGGAATGTCATGGGGTCCTAACTAACAACCTAATACAGTAAACAGAAAACAAATGAAAGACCATGCTGCCAAATGCCAGTAGCATGCCTCTCAACCTCCTAGAGCAAGAACTGTGGACAGAGCCATAAATATTGCTGAGATAAAGGCCCATCTATAGGGATACTTCTGAGATATTGCTGTCATAATGTTAGGAAGAGGATAGAATAACAGAGGGGGTGTAGAAGCATGGCTGTCATGGAGGGTGTGAAGTCTGAAACTATAATGTCTGGTCATAATTCCTCCTGACTGCAAATCCCTGAGTGAATAACAACAAACTTGCTTGTAAACTACAGTGTGAAGGGAAACCGACCAGATATATGAGGCATGGCTCTGTATAACCTGGGAGAATCTGTACAGTTGAGAGGTATGCCCACACTAGGATATGACAAGTCAGGTAAGATGAGAAATGCACAACAAGGAGATCACCAGCCAGCATACCACCAAGGTGCTGGACCATTTACACAGCTACAGCAGTAAATTGGCTGTAGCCACCCCTCCACAATGGCCGGATTGTGCCAGAATGTCTAGCCTTTGGCTCAGAATATTGGTCTGTGCATCATCCCTCTTGTATTTCCCTGGTAAATAACTTTGATCAGCCAATGATACCTGTCAATAGTTGATGATACAATACATTACAGTGTCACACATTACATATGTCAGAAAATTTCTGCTAAAACAAACCGTGTTACACAAGCAATACAGACAGTAATAAGAATCATAGTTACAGTATCCCCCTATGTTTGGCCTATTGTGTCCCCATATTGGCAATCTATCTACAGATATCCTGCAGAAACAGGTTGCAAAATATAGCTTTAGCACACAACACCCTGGACTGGAGTACATCTCTCCCTGGAAAGGATTCCCACACTCAATATAGAAGGTCATACTGGGCATGCTCCTACACTTAGAAAAATGAAGCCCATGTCTGAAACCACAGTGGGCTATAGATATATGTAATTTGCAGATGTCTGTGCACACACACCAATATGTAAACCTTTTGGTCTTTACACACACAGACACACACACACACACACACACACACACACACACACACACACACACACACACACACACACACACACACATACACACACACACACTGGTCAGGAAAACCCACAGCCAATTGTAGGTGGTACATATGTGGTAAATATGCATCCATTGTGTGTGATACACATATCTATGGCCAACATACTATAATATGTGAAGCATACACACACACACACACACATGGACATGGGGAAGAGAGAGACAGCCAGTGATAGAGAGAATTGCATTATGAGGCCTTTCCCACCTAGCAGACATCCCATAGCCTCACTTTAGAAGATCTGCTGATGTATGTCACCTTAGCAGTACCTTTGGGTGAGCCTCAGTCCTGTAAGCTCAATAGTGTGTCTGATAAATACGTAGCATGCAAGAAGAAATAAGTAGATAGATAGGGTTCTAATCACAGTCCTGGCAAATGCAAATGTGTGTGTGTGTGCATGTAGGAATTGCTGTTTTAGTCCATACCCACCCAGTACACATCCCATTGCCCTATATCACTGATCTGCAGATGGCATTCACCTTAGAAATACCTTTTGTTAGCCATCAGCTCTATAGGTTTTGTGGTGCTTGTGATGACTGTGTAACACTATAATGCCACTAACTATTTATGTAGGAGTTCTAATCTCAGTCCTTCTTCTTCTTCTTCTTCTTCTTTCGGCTTTTTCCGGTTAGGGGTCACCACAGCGGATCACCTTGTCCATTCATGATTGGCAGTGGAGTTTTACTGTGTCGAGTTGCCAGCCCAGCACTCAACCTTCCACAGAAGGCACACACACGCACACACTCACACCTAGGGCCAATTTAGAGTGTCCAATCCACCTGCAGCATGTCTTTGGGATGTGGGAGGAAACCGGAGCACCCGGAGGAAACCCACGTGACCACAGGGAAGACATGCAGACTCCGCACAGAAGGCACCCCAGCCGAGGATCAAACCAGAGAACCTCTTGCTGTGAGGCAGCAATGCTAACCACTGCACCACCGTGGCCACCCCAGTTCTAATCTCAGTCCTAGCAAATTAGCACTATAGCATTACACAGTTATTGCAAGTGCCACAGAGCTTACAGGGCTGAGGGCTGACCAAAAGGATCTTTAAAGGTGACTGACATCAGCAGGAATGCTAAAGTAGCACAATGGGAAGAGTACTGAGTGTGAATGGTCTCAAAATCATTAACCTACAAACACACACTCGCACGCAAACAGATACTTTTACATTTGCTAGTTCTAATCTCAGTCCTAGCAAATGTAAAAGTGTCTGTTTGCGTGCGAGTGTGTGTTTGTAGGTTAATGATTTTGAGACCATTCACACTCAGTACTCTTCCCATTGTGCTACTTTAGCACTCCTGCTGATGTCAGTCACCTTTAAAGATCCCTTTGGTCAGCCCTCAGCCCTGTAAGCTCTATTGGACTTGCAATAACTGTGTAATGCTATAGTGCAACAAACTAGTTAGGTAGGAGTTCTAATCTCAGTCCTGGCAAATGTAAAAGTGTGTCTGTTTGCGTGCAAGTGTGTGTGTGTGTGTGTGTGTGTGTGTGTGTTTGTAGGTTAATGATTTGAGGCCATTCACACTCAGTACACTTCTCATTGCCTTACTTTAGCACTTCTGCTGATGTCAGTCACCTTTAAAAATCCCTTTGGTCAAGCCTCAGCCCTATAAGCTCTGTGGCACTTCTGATAACTGCATAATGCTATAGTGCAACAAACTAGTTAGGTAGGAGTTCTAATCTCAATCCTGGCAGATGTAAAAGTGTGTCTGTGTGGGAGTGTGTGTATATCTGTAGTATTTTGTGGGCATCCACAACCAGTACATCTCAAAGTGCTATACTTTACAAGGGCTGCTGATGTCCCTCACCTTAAAAGTATGTCGGGACCCCATCAACCTGTAAGCTCTGTTGTGCATGTGATAAATGTGTAACACTGTCGTAGCAATAACTAGGTAGGTAGGGGTTTGAATCTCAGTGTGTGTGTGTGTGTGTGTGTGTGTGTGTGTGTGTGTGTGTGTGTGTGTGTGTGTGTGTGTGTGTGTGTGTGTGTGTGTGTGTGTGTGTGTGTGTGTGTGTGTGTGTGTGTGTGTGTGTGTATGTGTGTGTGAGTGATATCCATTGGGGGGTGGGTTTTGCAAAATGTATGTGTGGTCCACCCAGTACACATCCAAATGTCCACTGTACAGGCCCCACTGTCAACAACTGTAGTGGTAGCTTTGGACACTCTGCAGCCCTATAAGCTGTCTGCCATGTGAGATAACTATGTAACAGTATGGAATCAAAAACAAGATAGGTGGGGCTTCTAATTCTTTGATACCATTCCCCACTCAGAAATCATAGACAAACACACCCATCTAGGCATCAACCTCTATGTCACTAGGTGGGTTGCAAACTGGCTCATCCATGTAACCCACAGTGTGAAGGCAGCGGATTTCATGTCAGACTGCCAACCAGTCATGAGTGGATTACTACAGGGTCTGGTCCTGGGTTCCCTCATGTTTGTTATGTATGCCTCTGACATCCAGCCCAACATGAAGGGACCCTGGCTGACAATGTTTGCAGGCAATTGCAAGGTGGGTGCTATGTGTACGTCCTCATATGATGTTGACATCCTGCATAAATTCCCCACTGAGACATCCAACTGTTGTCAGAACACTGGCCTTAGGGTGAATGGAAAGAAATGTGTCACAATTCCTTGTGGAATCAATGTGGTTTCCATGAATTAACACATTGCTGATAGTCCGATGGACACATAAGTCCTTATAAGAAGCCTGGGAATACAGGTTGACAGTGACCTCTCTTATGACCACCAAATTGCTACTGTGGACAGAAATACCTTCTATGTGGCACATCACATAACTAAGGGTGTTTCATCCAGGAAGGAAGAGGTCAATATCTCCCTCTATTCTCCCCTCATTAGGCCAGCCATCATGTACAATGGCCCATTTGCCATGTAGCTCACTGGACACCTGCAACAACTGTGGAAGCTGCAAGTGTACATTACAAATAGGACCCTAGCCCTTCAACTGTCCTATATGAACAGAGTCCAATACCACCAAGTATTCTCAGCCACATCTTGGCTACTTACAGGTGATCCCTGCTTGACTGACAATGCCATGTCTGGACAGCAGTGTTAGGAATGCCATAGCTAGTGAAACTCCAAACTCTATGCACCACATGCCATGGATACCTCAACCTCATTACCACAATCAACAGAACATGCTGGGGAACAGGTCTATAACCCAGCGAGTGGCCATGCTATGCAATATATGTTGCATACATGTCAATCAGAGCAGCTCACTGGCCCAAGAGTGGATGGGGAATTTAACTGTCACCCTGGGCATCACTCAAGTGGCAATAGTCTTTAGATGCACTGGGAACAAATGTCAGGTGGCACAATGCCAGAATACTCCCATGGGCTAGGCTTGTCATGGTTCCGTGCCCATTAGCCTGGTACACATCTATGAATGGGTTCACTTCAAAATCCTGAAAGCTCAAAATCCTGAATCTCAAAATCCCAAACTCAAAATCCTGAAAGCTCAAAATACTGAAAACTCATAATACTGAATCTCATAATACTGAAAAACATATAGGACACCAACACTGACTGTATTGCAGCTACACTACACTGCACATACACTAGTATCTATCCACTTACCTTAACCCAGACCCTAACCCTAAAGTCCGTCACAATTGCACACTTACCTGACCCGCACCCTAACCTGTACATCCACACAATCACACATTGGTGTTGGTGTCCTGTATGTTTTTCAGTATTAAGAGATTCAGTATTTTGAGTTTTCAGTATTTTGAGCTTTCAGAATTTTGAGTTCAGGATTTTAAGATTCAAGATTTTGAGCTTTCAGGATTTTGAAGTGAACCCATATGAACACATGATCCTATGACTCTCAGTACTGGCAAACGTGTGTGTGCATTACTGTGTATACAAGTGTTTGTGAGTGTGTAAACTTGTAGGTGAAAGTACTTTGAGGCCCTTCTCACCCACTACTTTGCAAGGGCAGGTGATGTTATTCACTTTAAAGGTACCTTGTGACACTCTTAACCCTATAGGCTCCCTGGTGCTTGGGTTAACTGCATAACACTATAGTGCCAATAACTACATAGGTATGGGTTTCCATCTGAATCCTGGCAAATGTGAGTATCTCTGTGTGTATGTGTATGTGCAAGTGTTTGTAAGTGTGTATATGTGTAGGAGGCATCATTTTGAGGCCTCACTCTCCCAGTACTCTGTACATTGCCATACTTTACAAGGGTTGGTGATGTTGCTCACCTTAGAAGAGATATGGAACAGTCTGCACCCTACCATCTCTGTGGCTTGTAAGATAAATGCATATCACTGTAGTATCAATAATTTGATAGGCAGTGGTTCTAACCTCAGTCTGGGCAAATGTGTGTTTGTGTGAGAACAGTATTTTGTGTTTGAGTGAGTACTATATCCAAAGGGGTGTGGGTTTTACATTTTTAGACTGTGGTACTCCCAGTACATGTCCCAAGGTCCACTGTGCAAGGCCTGCTGTCTCCATCAACCATAGAGGTATCTGATTACACTCTTCAGCCCAATAAGGGCCCAATAAGGGCCATGCACTGTGCAGGAACTATGTAACAGCATGGACTGACTGACGAGATAGGCAGGACTGCTTACCTCAAGTTTAACAAATGTGTGTATGACTGTATCTATATTGGTCATTGTGTATATTTCTGTAGGCTAGAGTATTTTGAGTCCATTCTCACCCAGTACATCTCCCATTGCTATTACAAGGCCTGATGATGTTGTTCACCTTAGAGGAACTGTGGAACGCACTTCACTCTACAAGCTCCGTAGCGTGTGCAATGAATGCCTAACACTTTATTAGCAATAACTAGATAGGTAGGGGTTCTGATCTCAGCCCTGGCAAATGTGTGTGTGTGTGTGTGTGTGTGTGTGTGTGTGTGTGTGTGTGAGTGTGTGTGTGTGTGCAGTATCCTGTGTGTGTTTGAGTGAGAAATATATCCATTGGGTGGCCATCTTGTAATCTATCAGCACAATATCAGCTTGCATTGCACTCCTGGCCCTGATGTGTCATATTCCTCCGAATGATGGACAGTTAATTGCATAATCCTTTATTCCCCATTCATTTCTGTGTAGAGGTATGACAGTGGCCATCTTCCATGTGGATGGGGTGTGGATGGTGTCGAGGCTGTGTTTGACTACAGTGTGTGATGGAACTGTGAGCACATGCCTGAGTTCATGTAGGATGCAAATAGGGATGTTATCAGGCCCCATGGAGACTTGCTGTTGTTGCCTTTCAATAGGCAATATGTACCTGCTCACCATTAATGAGGGGAGGGGTGAGGTTGATGTGCATATCCCCCTATATGAATGGGGGGACAGGGGGGTGATGTTCACACCTAACCTGTGTGATGCAGGTTGCCTATAGCCATGGCATGTGTGTATGAGGTGTGATTTACCACCAGTATGGGGTGAATTGTGTTGTTGCCTCTGAGACTAACAACATATGTGGAGGCACCCTTGTGATTGTCCTTGGCGGTGTGGATATGTCTGATTTGTACTCATAGTAGCCTTACAGGGAGTCACTGGTGACCTTACATGCTTGTTCAGATAGAGGTAGACATGCTTCCAAGTTGTTGCCTGCACCTCTGTGGCCCTGTACAGCCAATATAGCAACATATTATGTGGTTTGTGTATTGCTCCTGTCCACCAAATGAGATTACTCTACCTTGGTTGAGATGGGTTTTACAGGTCAGGTATTGCTGAGTCCATACAGCTACAGTGGATATAAAAGTGTTACAATGTCTGGTCTTTGTGCTATCGTAACTTGACACCACAATAACTCATTTCAAAACAATTCCCACCTTTAGTGTAACCTATAGTCTGTACAATTCAATTGAAAACATAACAATCTGTTATGGGAAAACATATGCAAATTAAAATCAGTACAATAAGCTGGTTGCATGAGTGTGCACACCCTTAAATTGATACTTTGTGGAAGCACCTGTTGAGATAATTACAACATTCAGTCATATTGGGTCAGAGTCTATCATCATGGCACATCTTTACTTGGCAATAGTTGCCCACTCTTTCTTGCAACAGTGCTACAAATATGTCAGTTTGTGAGGGCATCTCTTGTGTACAGCTATATTCAGGTCAATCCACAGATTTTCTATTGGATGTAGGTCTGGGCACTGGCTGGCACATTCCCAAACTGTAATTTTCATCTGGTGAAGCCATTCTTTTGTTGATTTGGATGTATGCTTGGGGTCATTGTCATGCTGACAGGTGAAATCCCTCTTTGTCTTCAGCTTTCTAGCAGAAGACTAAAGGTTTTGGGAAAAAAATGATTGGTATTTGGAACTGTTCATAATTCCCTCCACCTTGACTAAAGGCCCAGTTCCAACTTAAGAAAAGCAACTCCAAAGCATGATACTGCCACCACCATGCTTCACCAGGGGGATGGTGTTCTTTTGGTGATGCAAAGTGTTGCTTTGGTCCAAATATACCTTTTGGAATTGTGGGCCAAAGGATCAACCATGGTCTCATCAGATCATGACACAT
Organism: Protopterus annectens; assembly: GCF_019279795.1. NCBI lineage: Eukaryota > Metazoa > Chordata > Ceratodontiformes > Protopteridae > Protopterus > Protopterus annectens. Next base: position 1,111,165,166 of record NC_056732.1, read on the forward strand.
TGTCCAACATGCTTTTGGGAGACTTGATGTAGTGTTTGGCAATGTTTGTTCCACCCTGGATGTTTTTCTGTGTAAGAAAAGGCTTCCATCTTGCAACCCTACCCCATAGGCCAGACATATGAGGAATACAGAAGATTGTTGTCACATGTAGTACACACCCAGTACTTGCCAGGCATTCCTACAGCTCCTTCAGAGTTGCTGTAGGTCCCCTGGCAGCCTCCATGGCCAGTTGTCGTCTTGTCATTTCATCTATTTTGGATGGATGTCCAGGTGTTTGCAGCGTTGCTGTTGTCCCATATCTTCTCCACTGTTTGATGACTGTCTGCACTGTATTCCGTGGTATATCCAGTGTTGTGGACAGTTTTTCCTACTATTCTCCTGACTGGTACCTTTCACAATGAGATCCCTTCAGTGCTTTGTAAGCTCTCTGAAAAACATGGCTTTTGCTGTAGCAGGCAATTGGGTAAATGTCAAATAAATCCTACTAGGACAGCTGAACATTATTTGAGGTTAATCAGAGTCTCTTTAATTGATGGGATGTGTGTACCCAAGAAAACAGAATGTTGTAATTGCAGCAAGAGGTGTGTCAACAAAGTATTAGTTTAAGTGTGTGCACATGTATGCACCCAGCTTATAGTACGTTTTTTATGTTTTATATTTTCTCCTGTAACAGATTTGTTTGTTTTTCAACAGAATTGTACAGGTTATGGGTCACATTCAAGGTGGGAAATGTTTTGAAATGATTTTCTGTGCTCTCACTTTTGTATAGCACACAAACCTGGGATTTCAACAGGGGTGTGTACACTCTTGATATCCACTGTATGAAGGTGTTCATATAGGTGTTTATGGTAGGCATGGACAGAGGGTCATAACACAGTTGGACACTTCTCCAATTACAACCTGATAATCATGCCTATTTTAGTACCCATATCAGTGTCAGGGCAATGCAACAACCAGTAGCTGTAGATATTTATGTCTGTTGTATGCACTGAAACTGATATTACACACATGTACAATATGCACAACTTATTTACCTGACTGCTTGCAACCCATGTCAGTTGTTTTCTGCCTTCCAGCTGCACATATGCATACATACATACATGTGTTCAGGTGATACATGGTATACATTTCTGTTCTATGTTAGTTTGGCACACTGTATTTACAGTCTTGCTGCTCAGTCATACCTCTCAACCTGTTATAACAGGACAGCTGGACAATGGCACACATAAATGGGTGGCAAAG